>NC_140602.1:18105451-18132951 GCF_057381915.1 Diplotaxodon limnothrissa | reverse complement strand
GTCTAATCATTCTAATAGCTCTTAAACACTATCTATTAAAGGCTACTACAGACTCCATGCTATTCTGAGCACTCACCCTTTATTAAAATCAGCTGACACCTCCATCATTCAGGGCTTGCTTTGACTTTATCACCGCTGTCGACCCTTCTATCTATCTAATTAACCACAATTTACTAATCACGCAGGCCACTTTCCCAGAGCTGTGCGTCCTCCATCACTGAGCAGGGACAAAGGCTCATTAACGGGGTCTGCCCACCATTACCACTGAGAGGTGGAATATAGGGATTCCTCATGTCAATTTGGGATCAAGAGCCATAAGAAATGCAGAGATGCTGCCAACATGCAATCGAGGCCGGTTTGATGGCGCAAAGCCAGATACAACAATGTAAAAACAAAACTGTGTGGCGAAAATAGTTCTTTTGCTTTCCCAAGGCTCAGGAAGAGAAGTATTGTATAAATTGCAGGCTGCAAAGTTTGTCGGGGGGGGGGGGGGGCACAATTTCAGTTTTCATTTTATAGGAAGAGAAAATCGATAGGCTGGATGTTGGCTTATTGCCAACTTGCTGAGGGAAAAATGAGAAGATAACCAAAAAGCAGCAAGTTCTTTTTTCCCCCCTTACGCTACACTCACATCCTGGGATGTTACATCACAAATACAGCAGCAAGGTAAAGTTTAGCAGGGCACCAGCAGCACACACACACACACACACACACACACACACTTATAGCCGGTAGATTGAAATGAGCCTCGCTCTTTCTGAGATGTGAGATCCATCCTCGGTTTAGAGAATCCATTTCATGTGTATTTGTTCAGTTCAAGCAGGCTTATGTTCTGATACCCTTCTCAGGATTGAAGTTAACCCAATTTTTTTAAATACGTTTTTATTTAATTTAAATTAGTTACAAAAAACTGAGCAATCGTTTCTTTGAGTTTTCATTTGTCGAATGAACAAAACAAGCATTATAAATTTCCCCTGTTAACCCTCCATAACACTGACACATCGCCACCTCCTGGCACTAATTTCTACTGTCACAAGCTTTCATTGCTCAAATATTTAATATTGGTATTTCTCTTAAAATCCAGCAAACCTTTATGTTTTCTTCTTGCAAGGTTTTAAAAAAAAAATGACAACCCTTTTTTCTAAAAACTGAATCCAAAGCTCACGGTAAAGACGCGCATTCTTGTTTCACTATGTGTTTCCATAGTTCAGTGAGTCTGGCACTCTACGGCTCACATTAGTGAGCGAGAACGTAACCCTGTGCAGCTGCTCATGTCAGTAATGGGCATCAATAACCGGCGCCAGGCCTGTGGTTCGTAATTGTGTTAGAGGGGTCAGTGTGGGGTCAACAGGGCATTCCCCCAGCCTGTCTAATGAAGGGAACACAACTCGCCATCACACCAATACTCACACAGCCATCTCCAATCCCAGGCCCCATTGCCCATGTCAATCACAAGATCAGTAATAGATATGCTGCACAGCCCAACGCTGCTAAGAATATGTGGAGCTGTGGCCAGTCAAACCATGCTTTGACTAATGTACACTGTAAAAAAAGTCAGTAAAATATACAGCAAAACACCGTCAAATTCCAACGGTAATGGAGCGTAAAATCAAAAACGTCCTTTTACTGTATTAAATAGATTGAATAACCGTTAATTGTGAGACTGGATAAAACTTTGTTTTTTACTGTAATAAAATGTTGAAATTATAAATATTTTCTGTGAAAACAAATAAATATGCATACATTTTACAATTACATATTGTAATGTTGAAAATGTCTGAAAAACTTAGATTTTACGGTATTATTTGAGTAAAACTACATCTTTTGGGGTTGTGCACATTGGAATTCACAGTATAAAGCTGTAGATTTTTAAGCAAACAAAAACATTCATTTTTACAGAAACAAGATGTTAAAAAATAGGGTCCACCGTAATAATACAACCAGTACATACCATTAAAAAAAAAGCAAATATCAGCAGTGAAAGACAATAAAACTGATAGTATTTTTTTATTTTAAAATTCAGATACTGATATACAGATTAAAAGTTAGGCCTGCAGTATATCATTGTTAACCTTCTGATAAAAAAATCAACAGCAAAAGAAGATGTTAAAAATAAAGTTTATGGTTGTGAATAAAATTGATTTCAATAATCTTTTTTAATTATTATTTTAAAACAACTTTATGTTGTTGTGTTTCACGCCATATTATCAGACCACCTTAAGTGGGTCGGCCTTAAATTTTGAATTTGTGTGATCGCTGTTGATTGGTAGCTAAACTGCTGGTAAACTGTGTACAGACGTTTTACGTTCGAATTGCAGAGAAAAAAAATCTGGTAGCAACATTGTGCAGTATGAGCGAACCATTTCACCAAAAAAAGGGGAAGCAAGGTAAGACGTGGCTGCAGCGGTCTGCAGACGTGACTTCTGATCAAATTCGAACCTCCTAAAGAAACAAAGAGCGACGTTACATTGCGGGATGACGTCACCTGAAAATGACCAATAGCGCGGCGCGCTGCTGAGCTGTGTGCCAACCGCTCTTTTTTTCATGCAGGAGACTCAAGTTGGCTTCGCTAACGGACACAGTTTTGAACTCGTATATTAGCGCCATTTATTGCTGCTTGGACCACAGCATCTTCGGAATTTGTAGACATCCTGGCAGCTTACAATTAGTTCGAGGTGAGGTGAGTACATGCAACTTCAAGTTATCTCTGTTATAAAAATCCACCAGCCCAGCGTTTATAGATAATTTTAGCAGTTCGTTTTTTATGAGTGAGGTTGTGAATTTAGTTAGCATTTGTGAGTTGAGTTAGCATTACTGTTGCGAGGGAAGCATTGCTCTGGATTAGTTTCTGTATATGGCGTGCTTAATTCGCTAGGGAGGAATTACCAAAGTACATGGAGTTATGTTAACGTGTAATTTCTGTGGTAAGGTAGTTCAGTCATCAAGGGGCTACGTGCTTCATTGTAAACTGCATCGGAATGAGCCACGTTGTTTCTTTCGGTGTATTGAAGCAGGCTGCAAGCAGACATACACCAGGTATGGCGCGTTTAAGGCTCATTTTTACCGAAGACACTGCCCCCACCCATGTCACTGGTGTGGTGGTGGTTTCTTCGTTTACATGTGCAATGGCGATGTGTGAACGTCAGTGTCAGAACTCTAAAGAGTTAATAGCTCATCTGAAGAGCCATATTGTGGAAGGACACGTGGTCACTTGTCCAGTAAGAGGATGCACAAATACCTTTAGAGTTAAATCATCTTTTACTGCTCACATGTCACGTGTAAACAGAGTTTTCAGACAGCAGCATTGGTGATTTATATAGAGAGTCTGCATGTCAATCATCATCTGTTCCAACCACATCAGATGACTTTGTACCCTTGATTTCCGAGCCTGCTGCACAGTCTATTACACATGAAGATAACATGGAAATGCCCCCTGAATTCTGTGATCTTTTTCTGAGAAACGTTTCACTATTCTACTTAAAATTGCAGGGTCAGTTTCTACTGCCTGCTTCAACCATACAGAACATTGTAGAGGAAATGCAGAACATGCATGAGTTGGGACAGACATACAGTTTGGGTAAACTTGCATCACTGTTAAAAGATGACACATCATTATCAGAGGAGGACATCAACAAAGTCTGTGAGTCTGTCAAAAGCTATGATCTTTTTTCTGCATGTCATACCGGGCCATTGAGGACAGTGCACTCCAGAGCTCAGATCTTTAAAAAAGCCTTCAACTATGCGGAACCAAAGAAAATATTTTTAGGGAGAGATGAAAACAGAAAAGATAGGTTTGCCTATTATGTGCCTTTAAGAGAGACTTTGAGATGTCTGCTAGAGTCTGATCTGTGGCAGAAATCAGAAGAGCCCTCTACTGAGCCTCCTGCTGATGTTCTGTGTGACATAAGTGATAGTAAGCTGTTTTAAATAAAATGATTTTTTTGGTCAAAACCCATTGACTTAATTGATTTCTATCCATTAACATCTTACATGAAGTATGGGTACCAAATGGTTCCACTGAAACACAGTGTGCTGTCACAATAATGGTGCTGTTAGTTTGGTACTTACGAAACACTGTATAAAAGTGTAGTATCAAGCAAGATCAGCTTCATATTTTAAGACCAAAGGTACCACTTGGTGTAAATTGACCTTTATTCACATTCTTTTATCAGACATCTTGGAAATGGGGGGCAGCATAAGGAGTTCCATTACTAAGGTGCTGCCGGACCTGTCTGCCTCAATCCTTGAAATTGTACTGGAGGCACTACAATCATTAGGAGTGGAGACGTCTGAGAAACAAACCAGTAAGTATTATGATTTCATTGCACAATAGCCGTGAAGGACTTTCTGTTTTTTCTATTATGCTTTGGCCAAGGTCCAAAAAGTACAATTAATCTATTGTTTGTGATATTGTTTTACAGCACCAAATATGGAAATTTCAAGCCAGGCCAGCATATCGTCTCCATCTGTTTTAAGGTTTAAGGGTGGTGGCACAGCTAAGACCCAAGAGTCTCTTTCAAGGTTAGTAAAGTAAACAGATTCAAGAAGATATTTTACACATTTCTTTGTCGTCTGTCTCTAAATCTTATTTTGTCTTTATTATGATTAAAAAGGTTTGTTTTGTTCCTGCCCTTTTCAGACACTGAATTTGAGCAGAAACCATAAGGATACTCAAAGGACCTGTGACTCTCAGGAAATGGTGAGATTTCAGGTCATAATCTTTTTTTTTCCATTAAATTAATTTTCCTTTTTCCCTTTACAATATTGCTGTTTTGTTTTTGTAAACAGCATCAAATGAGAGAGACAGATGAAACAGTTTCAAGACAATGGCAGGAAAAAAATGCTGAAGATTGAAACAAACCTTGGCTGGAAATATTTGGTATGTGTTTTACCGTAAATCAAATTGTTGAAAAACATTCAGCTACACTGTAACACAGGGAAACTTGATTTGCACTTATTTTGTTACTTTAATTTCTTGTCTCATTATTTTTGTCAGTTATTATTGTTTATGGTGTATGCCCTTCTTGTTTTCCTTCTGAATGCAGAAGGTATCTAGCCAGTCCACAATGAAAGCTTCGTTGCACCCAATGAGTCTTCTGGCAGAAATGATGGCGGCTGTATTCTTTGGTTTCCCTAAACATCACACCCTGCCTGTTTATACGAGGCTCTTCAATTAAGTCTGCACCCAAAGATTCAATAAGAGGTAAGCAGTGGTATTATTCAAGTTTTGCTAAAGAAAGATGGACAGGAGACACTAATCTTAATCAGCCGAGCTCAGGTTCATGTCCAGGTGAGCAGTTTCATACGCTATAAAATGTAGATTGAATGATAGGTCTCATCACCATGCATTCAGCCATTAACTTCAAGTTCTATGATAAATCAATACGAAACTTAAATACGTTTTCCAACAAATTATGATTGTGATTAGGGCTGCGTTGTCTATGTATAACTTTTACATAAGTAGATTTAAAGTATAACTATTGCCAAAACGCAACCTGGGCTGGTTTTTTTTTTTGTTTTTTTTACTGTATCGATTTTGATGTGCTCAAATTTATGCCCCGGCCCCCTAGTATTCCCATTCACTGGCTATTGACCACAAAACAAAATCACGGTCAATCTCAAAAACGGCTTGTTTGTCGTAATTATGCTTTTAGATATATGTTTGTCTCGTTTACAGTAAAAAAAAAAAAAAAACTGAAAAAAACAGCCCAGGTTGCATTTTGACAATAGCTATCCTTTAAGAACTGTATATTTTACACTTAAGAAATCATTTATCATTAGATCTGGTTTTGGCAGCACGTTTTGTTCATTTCTGTGCATTTTGCTCAAGCACTGATCAAACTTTGTCCATTTTTTTTGCTGCAGAGGGGATCCTGCCAGTCCAAAGTGAACTCCTGATGGACATTGAAGTACTCCTGCAGAGCTTGTATCTTCAACACCATGCGCATTAGAAACTCCACCGAGTCCTTTCCTTCACCAAGGCAGGACCCAGTGACTCATTACTGTTGATAGGTCAGGGGCAGGTAATATTTTGTTTCATGTTTATTCATTCCTCCATGGATTACCAGCCATATATATGGACACATGCTGTATTCTCAAGATCTATGCTGTTTTGTAGGAATAGAGAAAATAATATGTTTAGTCTGTTTTCAAATGGTATGTCAAATTTTCTCATTGTTTATCAGTAATATTCTCTACCTTGGTTGTATATGAGCATCTTTAGATTTTTCTATATTTAGCGGTTGCAAATGTAAAATGTACGGTAAACCATTTATGTTCCTCATATTGTACTGTATTTTTAGCGGTAAAATACCGGCAGCTGTGGTTGCCAGGAATTTACCGTAAAATGTATCTGGTCAAAATAAAATGCTGTAATTTGTTATACGATTTCACTGTGTTTTTTACTGTCAAAGGTTTTAATAAGGTTTAACATATTTCTGTTATTTTTACAGTTATTTACAATAATAGGGTCTATCCTATTACTGTTAAATTAACAACAAATTACTGTAAATATTATTATATTATTACTTTTTTTTTTACTGCAAATATCCGTAAAAAGCTATGGAAAGTTGCATTTTTTACATTAAATTGCTGTATAATTGACAAATATATTTGGTTTTTTCTATCATGATTTTGGTAAAATAATACGTTGTCTACCTTAAAAATTAGGGTTACAAAACCAGTATACCGTATTGTCTTTTACAGATTCCACATTTTTTACACGGTATATTCCTGGCAACCACAGCTGCCGGTATTTTACCGTAAATTTGACAGATTTTTTTTTACAGTGTATTGTATCATGCCACTTAATTACACTGAGTATAGTTTATAACCATCTTAGATTATCTATTACAAAGGAAAAATTTAGTCAATAAGGCTAGGTCAGGCTCTGATGTTTTAGCTTATCATGTAGTAGCAGCGTAGGGCTGTGGCACTGTGATGTTTCATTCTCTAAATGTAATACTGTCTGACAAAATGAACAACAACAAATGTACTGCCAACTATATACATCCACCAGACACTGAGGTACACCTTGCTAGTACTGGGTTGAACCCCCTTTTCAGGAAGGGGTCCGAAAGCAAGCCTTAATTCTTCATGGCATAGATACAGCAAGGTGCTGGAAATAAGACTCAGACATTTCGGCCTGTATTGAAATATTGACATGACAGCGTCACACAGTTGCTGCAGATTTGTCAGCTGTGCATCCATGACTTCCATGAATCTCCGGTTTCATCGCATCCCAGAGTTGCTCTGTTGGATTGAGATCCGGTGACTGTGGAGGCCATTTGAGTACACTGAACTCGCTGTCGGTGTTTGAGAAACCAGCTGGAGATGATTTGAGCTTTGAGATATTATGTGTTGTCCTGCTGAAAGCAGCTATCATAAAAGAGATACACATAGGTGGTCATATAGTGGTGGACATGGTTGACAACAATACCCAGGTAGGCTGTGGTGTCTAAAGGGGCCCAAAGTGTCCCAAAAATATTCCCCATTACATTGTTACACCACCACCAGCAGCTTGAACGGCTGTTAGAAGGCAGGATGGATCTATGCTTTCATATTGTTTACACCATGCTCTGACCCTACCATCCAAATGCCACAGCGGAAATAATTGAGACTCATCGCACCAGGCAATGTTTTTCCAATCATCTATTGTCCAGTTTTAGTGAGCCTATGTGAAGGTTCAACATGTTGTGCCTTCAGATGCTCTTTTGCATACAGTGGTTGTGACAAGTGATCATTTGAGTTGCTGTTGCCTTCAGCTTGAAGCAGTCTGGCAATTCTCTTCTGACCTCTGGCATCAACAAGGCATGTCTGCCACAGAACTACTGCTCACTGGATATTTTCTCCTTTTCTTGAAACTTCAGTAAATCAGCAGTTTCTGAAATACTCAGACCAGTTAATAAAATCACCTTTCTTCATCATTCTGATGCTCGGTTTTAGCTTCAACAGGTTGTGGCCGGTGAGTATATTTACATCCAATGATGACTGGACTGTACACAGATACATCTTGGTGCTGTTATTGCAGCTCTGTCGCAGAAGGAGGGAGAAATATTCCTGCTGCAGGAAAGCAAGCATGCTATATATAGAGTTATACTGTCAATAGGTTTTAAATAGATGCAAAAAAATATATTTATGAAATGAAACACGGTGATCATTTCTTTTAGGCAAGTCAAGGTAAGATGGTATACATGAAAATACATGAAATTAAAAACTACAAGTCCCATACTGAAAATACAAATACCTGCCCAATGAGTAAAAATCTAAATAGTCAAAGATCCAGGCACAACTCTACTTTGGAGCCTTTGACAGATGCACTGGTGATTAGCTCATTTTTTTAAAATTTATTTCCCATATAGAGAGGCCAGTATTTGAGGACAGCCTTGACATTTTGGTCTCCCACCCACCCAGCTATAGTTCAGTGATGTATTACAGATCATCCATCACCATTGGCTCGTGTAAGGTAGGGGAGGGCCCGATACACCCATTTGTCAGACATACACTAAGGGAAGGCAAGGTTCTGCTTTGAACTCCAGAATGAAGGTAACAAACCTCACAGTGATTGGATTAGACTAGCACACATGGGAAATGAAGTTGAAAAGCCCGTTTTGTTACGTCTGCCTTACCAGACCTGAGGGACAACGAGATGTCAAGAAACAACAGAGATTTAGTCATTCTCAGATATTCACGATAATGACTTTGTTTCACGATAATTAATTGCAAGACAAGTACATAAAAAAAATTTAAAAGAAGCTGCATCGTATCCAAGTCCGGATTCAATTTACTTTTGCCTCCAACTGAAGCACCAATAGATTAGGATGGAGGTCTAGCCGGAATTGAATTAGAGCAAAAACGAATGGCTTTGGTTACATGAGGAACAAGCCGTGTGCAATCAGTGTCTCTTTTCGCAGTGAGATGCTCCAAAACATCAGTCAATTACGCTTTGTTTGAGTTGTTGGAGAGTACAGAGGAAAAACAATAGACGAGGTTGAACTGTGGGGAAGATGGAGAGAGTAAAAGCAAACGGAAGAGAGTGAGGACAAATAGGGGGCAAGCGAGACAGAGATGGAGGGAGGGCAGAGCTGTACACAAGGAGAAGAGGTTGAGATGGTACGGTGAGATGGTGAAAGAGAACTGCAGAGAACATTTGAGAGAAATATTGCTACACGTGTCAGCAAGTGGCCCAAGATGTCAGTGTAGTGTAAAAATAACCTGTCCAATTATGAAGAGAGACTGCTCACCATTCTATCTGAGATACTTTACTGCAGACTAGCACCCCATTGGCTCTCTCCTCACATATACATCTCCTGTATATATTTAGATGCAGTCATATATTGCCTCTGATAATGTGATTTCAAAACTAGATT
This sequence comes from Diplotaxodon limnothrissa, assembly GCF_057381915.1. Lineage (NCBI taxonomy): Eukaryota > Metazoa > Chordata > Actinopteri > Cichliformes > Cichlidae > Diplotaxodon > Diplotaxodon limnothrissa. Next base: position 18,123,583 of record NC_140602.1, on the reverse strand, counting down.
GGGACTGTTCACTATCCTTTATAAAGATAGATTGTTCTGTCAATATTCCATGGCTGGCTAGAGTTAGCTCGCCACGCAGCGTATGACTTTCCATAGCCCAGCAAAAATGGCATGTAATGGTTCCCAGAGAAAGTATGGCTGCTGCTGTTTCCATTATCCATTTAACAGCCTCTAAAAAGAGGATTTATTTCTGTAAATTAGCTCCTGTGCAATGTGATTGTATCATGGATCATAAACTTTAAGTCAATACAGCACGGGGATATCATGGTAAGAGGAAGAAAATACCTAGTTGACCCTATCTTACCATGTGTGTGCACAGTATCCAGCAGACCCAGCTGGGGAGGTGGCAGCTGTTTGCAGAACTTTATCTTATTCTTTTTTCATTTACAAGGCTCTCCAGTGTCCCACAGTAGCCATTTGCTCATCAGCTTATTACTTTCAATACGCATCAGAGTAATTGGCTATTTCACACATGTAAGAGTTGAGCTGGTGGAGGGTAAAGGCCAGGCAACCAGGCTGTCAGTGTCCTGCACTACACTCATCCATCAATTATCATCAGGCACAAGGAAAGCCACTGTGGGCCTGAGCCGGCACTTTGTCAAACCTCATCCAGGCCTTGCTGGTTAATCCATTAACACGTGGGCTTTAGCTGACTGGATCTGGTTTAGTGTGTGCTGTGTATCTGCTTCAGAGAGTACAGGTGATTGCATTCAAACTGAAGCCCAAGGGTTTTCTTTTAAATATCCAAATGGTGTGTGTCTGTCAATCATTTACTCTGAACCTTTTCTAAGTAAATGTCAGTGCTAGGTGCCCTGCAAAGTAACATGTTACTATAAACACAATACATTTTTCACCAATGTAACATGCTACTCTAATAAATTTAGTAATTGCATAATGCTTACAATTATGTCATTAGCTCTTTTACAAAGACTCTTCATTTATCTGCATCCCAGGTGAATAGAAAGAACACCAAACAAACCTTTTCTTCCCGCGCAGTTGCGCTACAATCAGCAGTGATTCAGCTTTTCAGGAGTGGAGATATGAGCATTATTTTAAAAATTATTACACAAAAACGACAAAAGAACTGCACCCAAGCTCGTAACATTATAATGCCAACACAATTCAGGCTCTTAGCATCTGCACAGACAGCATGCTAATGCTAAGCTAGCCAAAATAAACAGAGTAATTTTAAAGCTAAGTGAATGCTGACTCGAGGCCTGTAGCCAGACCCTGATCTTCAACAGTTGACAAAAGCAGTCATGAGCATGCAAAGCACTAACCAGCTAATAGTAATCAGTGTTAGAAAAGCAAGTAGATCAGTCGATCAAATCTGTAGACAGAGCATAATTTGGTAGGGAGTTCATTACACAATGGCTTCCTCCATTACCACCTCTGATAATGATAGCAAAGAAATAAAATATGAAAGACAAAGGCTTTAAATGAAGGAAAATTATTCAACAAAGGGGTTGTAACGATTGTCTCAGCCCACAGAGTCAGGAGAAAAGCTGGTTGGTAGGAAGGTGCTAAAACACAGCATGTTCCTAGAAAAACAGTGAAACAGCTCATCTGGAGAACAAAAAAAAAAATATGGATTTCTAATTTACATTCACTCCGATGCTGATTTACATATAATAGCATGTAATAACACACAAACTGGTGGGTCTGTAAAATAAACCGCTGTCTAGACAACTGAAATCTTATTTCTGTGGATTTCCTGTATTGTTCAATCATATGACTTACTGACAACTTAGTTGGGGAGGGAAGCATTTTTCAATACACTGTAATTTTGGTGTTTTAATCCTGCCAAGTATTACAACACTGCACACATCTTTATATTCATAAATAGCAATGAGTCAGTCGTTTGCTCCCACCATCACTTCATCTCTCTCTGCAGTAAAAACTGAGGGAGAAGACGAAGGAGAGCTGCTGGTTGGCTAGTTGGCTGGCTCGGTCCCTGCTGACAGGTTGTGATAGGTGTCATCTATCAACTATGAAAAGGCCTGAAGGCTCACCACACCAATCACGCTGGTGCCAGATGTTAGAGCTAAAGCACTGCACAGAAACACACACACGGCCTTGCACAAACATAAACCGTGCTATTGTTATTCACAATGAAATCATATGTATACACTATTCATGAGCAAAATCACATATTTATTGCTCCTTCACAAACTTCAGGTGCAGAATAGGGCAGTAAAAAACAAAGAACATTGACTTGACCATCAAGCTATCACCACAAGCAAAGAAAGGAAGACCTCCCACCGTCTCTGATGAACCTGTGCAGACAAAAGGGAAAGTCGGCTCACCGCATGAGCAATTACAGCAACAACTTCACATGTCTTTGTACCCCCTAAGGGGCCACACATTATGAGCCCACCTGTCAAGTACCCACACGCCTTTCCACAGATTCATCGAATGCACATATGAGCTCCGATTCTCAATTAGTCCATTAAAAAAGAGATACTTGAGCTAATGCTGTTACTGAATTGCTAAATAACTATTTTAATTAAATGTAGGCTATTGTGAGGTTAGCAGGGGATAAACACATTTAACAAGGTAGATGATGCAGACACAAACAAGAATAAATAAATACACAAAAAGGACTGTTTTAATAAGTCCTTTCTGTCAAGCTAAGCATTGGAAAAAAACAATCCAATTACTGACTAGAAAGAGCCAAACTCAGTGTTATTCCCAGTGAAAAGCATCTTACCCGTACTCTAACTGTTCACCTGCAGCTTGTGAACTGGGGTTTGGTTTTAGCAGAGGTTTTCATGTAATTCCTGCTGGTGTTTTTCTCAGCAGTGTAGAGCTGCTAGTGGAGGAGGGGAAGCGATGGCGACGAGGTAATGAACCTCTTCATGCAGTTGGTTCCTAGTATGGGTGTAATGAGTGAGGGGCGACCGCACGGCTGACTTTACAACACACTCTGGGATCCATTGAGAGTAAGGCCACAGCAGCCTAATGTTGATTTATCAAGACAGACTGTGATGGTTATATTAGACTCTGAACTTCAGTTTTCCTGTGTTTAATCCTGCACTGTGTGTTGTGTCTTGCAATGAAAAGATGTCATCCATTGAATATTTAATGTTTTATTTCCCTGATTTTACAAAGTTTTTGCTACAAGTGTGAGATATATCTGTAGGCACCGGTAATACAGAGCTCAGTAAATGATGCTACCACACCACGGCAGTGGCAAGATAAATTTCTATTAAGGTCATATGAAATTGTGTATCCTTGGAGCATTAGGAGATTGAGAATTGTGGAAAGGTTTCTATTCAGCATCTTTCCTTCTAGATGACAGCGTGCCTCGGTCAAGGGATCTGCAGTTTGTTGCTTGCGAGCTGTCATTACACACTGCTTTATGAAATCAATAAGTCACATGTGTTTTCCTGGTAACAGTTCATACAGAATTAATAAAAATGATTACAGGCTGCCACAATTCTGGGTCATTTTCCTCCATCTGGTGACCTTCAGAAGAGGATGGGCACCCTTGACCTCAATTTTCTGACAACCCTCTGTCATGTTTAGTGATCGGTAACATGCAGAATGGCACATTATCTTTGGAGTAAAACCTGTTGTAAATATATTGTATACTTTTGTAAAATCTAAATGTTTAAACTTTGAAATTGAGCATTGTACATTCTTGCCACCATATAACTTCAACAGGACATCTTGATACAACTGGGAACACGCTGAGAATTTCAGTGTTTGCCAATATGTGTGCCTGGTTATCAAATTAAGATTTATTTCTCGAATTAAAGATCCCATTCTGCCACTGTTAAATAGGAGATCAATAATTACAGTTTAAATTCATACTCATGACATTTGAAGACATCGCCTTGCCCCCAAGGAAAGACGTGTTTTACAATGTTCTAACATTCAACAGTCTAAACAATTAAGCAGAAAAAAGTCAAATTATTTCACTACAACAAATCACTGAGTGCAGCCTGAGTGATAAGCCATAAACGAAAAGTATGTTTCTTTGGGTGAGCAGAAATCTGGAATCAATCAGTGAAGACAGGAGCTCAATAAAACCTTCACCAGACTTGTCTTTAGGGTGGTCACTGAAGTGTTAATGCCAGCTAATTGATACGCTAAAAGAAAGAAGATTTTCTTGGGGAGCAGTCCATCTGGACAATTTCACCCCGAGGTTAACTTCAACTACATATGACCCTCTTATCTAGTGATGCATGACCCTGCCCTCTGGGTCCAATGGCGTCCTGAGCAACAAAGGCATCTCAGACAGCACATTCAGTTTTGGAGAAAGCCTTTCATCCTTTTTTCCTCTGTCTATCTCTCCCTTACTATCTTGTCTGGAAAGACATTTCAGGTGACATTTCCCTCTACAGAGTTTTATTCTTCAGTCTGCTGCACAGTTTCACTGTTGAATGGTTTCCCTGAAAGAACCTAAATGTGCCAGGGCTTCAGCGAGAGACTCATTTTCACAATGGCCAATAATAGTAACAAATTCCCCTTTTAAGTCCTGCTGAAACCTGATGTTACATACCATCATTCTTGAGAACAACTGTCACCGAAGCTGGGCATTATTACCCTTTCAGAGTTGCTGAAATATGTTAGCAGTACGCTTTCCAGACAAGTGAGCACTGACGAAGATGTGAATAACAAAACAGCCAAGGACTATGGATCTTTTGGTACATTGAGCATACATTTGTCTGATACACATCTTACTACAAAGGAAATGATATAGCAGGATTCTTTACTCTTTGTGTTGCTTTAAGCATGTAATGTACTTGGGGTTTTTTATACAAGTCACTTCAAGTTCAAATGACGATAAGTAAAGGTCCCTCATCCTGAAGTCTTAACCCAGGTTGGCCTGTTGAATATGACACTTAAGAATTGAGAGGTTTGAGGATGGACTGAACCTGATTTAAGAACTAGACTGAGAACGTATACAAACAAAAATCAAACTTCACATCATTGCAAATTTTCCTTTTCATAATAAACGAGATCAGAGGTTTGCAAATACCCATCATTAATGTCATGGTAATTTTGGGCTTAATGATTTCTTTGAAATCCAAATTGTCCATAGGTGTGAATGTGCGAGTGAATGTGAGAGCAAATGGTTGTCTGTCTCTGTGTGTTGGCCCTGCGACAGACTGGCGACCTGTCCAGGGTGTACCCTGCCTCTCGCCCTATGACAGCTGGGATAGGCTCCGGTGCCCCCCGCGACCATGAAAAGGATAAGCGGATGCGAATGGATGGATGGATGATTTCTTTGAATTGCTCTTTTCCCAGAGTGAAATGATTATATAGCATACAACTTAAAAGATTTTACAAAACAAGAATTGGGTGCACAACACATCAAAACTGGTTTTGGAATGGATAAAACTGGCTTAAGTTTCTGCAATGGCCTTCTCAAACCCTTGACTTTAAACCTAATAAAAATCTGTGGTCTATACTTAAAAACCAGATCCAAGCCAGGAAATCAACCAATTTAATTGTACTCTACCATTCTGCCAAGAAGAGTGTTCAAAGAGTGGAACCAGAATTGTGCCAGAAACTTGTTAATGTCTATCAAAAACATTTGGTTGAGATGCAGCTAAGGGACATTAAATCAAATATTAGTGGGTGGGTGTGTAAACTTTTGACTGTGTACTTTCAACCCTGTCTTGACTGGAGAAAATCTAAAATAATTTCAGATTTGTGCTCCCATTTCTTGCTTTTTAAAGCCATTAAAGATGCATGCTATATAATCACTCCACTCTGGCAAAAAAACAGTTCAAGGAAATCATAAAAGCCCAAAATTACCATGACAGTCATACCAGTGATTAGTGTATGTAAACACGTGACTACAATCATACATAGTTTGACTGCAACACATGACTGCACTGTAGCAAATGGTTTTTTTTTCTGTTAGAGGACAGATTATGTCAGTGCAATATTCATTTGTGTTACTGATTTCAAAGTTGTGCAATAAATCACATTTTATTTCTGACTATAGTTTAGCATTCAGCTAATAAGAAAAAATTCTTTTATCAAGATAAAACGATTATTGTACCACATCACATATGGTAGATGTTGCTCTCATTTTATCTTCTGTTATACAGTAAATTCACTGCAGAGAAGCTCTGACCCTTCCCCAAATGCCCAACTAATCCCTCCATATTTAAAAATCCCTGATCCCAATTTAAATATGCCTGATGCTTCAAAGTCGACAAGTAAATAATCATATTATCATTTACTAGAATATCACATACACTAGATCATATTTTTGCCCTAATGACTAGTTTAAACAAATCGCCAGACTCTCTCCAATCAAAAGTATTGTTAAATTATTAATGGAGGCCCCAGGAAGAGATGCTACTGTTACAACAGAGTCGCTAATGGGGGTCAAAATGGACAAACAAACAAACCTTCCAAAGTTATTTACTTTGAATTAGCAAACAAGCTGTAGGAGAAATGTCCAAATCACAAAGTCTGCAGATCAAAGTCAGCGTTAAATGCTTTATAAAAAAGTTTGGCAATTGCTGTTGACATACCAAGAAAAAAAGAGTAAGAAAAACAAAAAAAGGCTCTGAAAAATACAGGAAAAAGACATAAAAAGCAATGGGAAAGTAAACACCCAAGAAGAGAAGGAGTGAAAACACAATCTCGCAATCCCATGAGGTCTCACTGTAACATAAGGTGGCGGTATATTACAAAGGAAGTGCTTTATCATCAAGATCTAAAGCTTCTGCACTCACACTTTTCCAGAGCTAGAATGTGGATAGATATTTTCTAAGGATTTCTATAACTTCCTGAAGTAACAGTCGTGAGAGTCACACCCACATCACAGCAGTGGACCAGCTGTGTGAAAGTGTGCTTTCCCTTTGTGGTTTTCCTTTACATACGTGTGTAAGCCTGTGGCAGCAGCACTTACCTTTGATTGTTTTTGTTCACAGCTACAAACACTTTTGTCTTCCTCTGTGGATGGCCATCATCGGACAAGTTAATTTAAACTGAACCCACTAGAGTAAAGTACAATCATTCCTCATTACTCATCTATAGTCATTTGTAACTGTATGTACAGATGTTTATTGCCTTAATTGGATGAACAAATCCTGACTACCATTTAATTTCATTTATAAGGAAAATCTCTGTGGTTGCAATCTTTGGAAAGAACAACTAACATGTAATGTTTACATGTCACAGAGCCATACTGTCACACTTCATTAACCATTCCTAGTCCCTCATCACCCATGTGTTCAAATGTTGGAAATTTGCTGGATATCACCAAGCGTGTGATACGTCAGCCTGGTTATAAATTCCTGTCAATGACTAGACCTCATTTCCATTTTGCACTCAAGCAGCTTTGATTTGAATATCACTCGTCCCAGTTCACTACTCCAGCCTTTAGAAGTAGTGTTGGAGGTTGAGAGCTCTCAGTGCAGGGTACTCAAAATATTGAGATGGAAAACTTGGTACGTTTTTGGTTTTTTTTTTTTGTTTCACACATGGGAAATGTAATATTTTAACTTGTTATTAAAAGGCTCGCTTTATTCTTTCTTCTTCTTCGTTTTTGTCAAAGAATATAACACCACAAGTCCTTTAAATACAACTGCCTTTGTGTTTGTTAGTCATTTGTATGTGATGCATGTACATGAACAACCACTTTATTGCTTCTATGCTTGAATTATCATCACAACTCCTATTGTCATTATTCCTTTAGATAGTATCCCTACTAACACCTTATACCAATATTAGCTTTAGATATGATACCACACTAATTTTCTTTTGAACGTTGATTGACAGATTGTGATGGCAACTCTAAAGATGTAAAACTGGAGTTAATGCTAACATTACACTACATAACATTTCAACTCACCTGTGTAACTTTAGTAGTGTTAATATATGATTTAGGGTATGTTTTCTTCACTTTTAATTACTGAGGCATCCACAAATTGGGTATTTAACTGTTTTTAATGTTTACATTTCTCATGTTTATAACATGCACTCCCTGGGCTGAAGAGATTCAATAAATAAGCAATTATTCAATCAGGTGATCAGGGGCAACTATGATATTGCTGTAAATCTAAACATCACGTGTTTACTTACACATACTGTAGGTATAAGTAAAAAGGAAGTGTTCACAGGACTCTGTGAAGGACTGTGAAGGAACATCGTCCTTTGGACAGACAAGACCAAAGTGGAGCTGTTTGGAGATGTTTCATAATGATTAGTGCCGAGTTTTGTGAAAACCAACCACAGCATATCAGCACAAACACCTCGTATAGACTTCCAAGCACATTGGTGGAAGGGTGATGATTTGGACTTGCTTTGCAGTCACATGACCTGGGCACTTTACAGTCATTAAGTCCACCATGAACTTCTCTGTACACTAAAGTATTCACTCAAACATGAGGCATCTGCCCGACAGCTAAAGCTTGGCTGAAAATGGGTCATCAGGGCAATGATCCCAAACAACAACAACAACAATCTTTATTTATAGAGCACATTTAAAAGCCTTGGGCATACCAAAGTGCTTTACATAAAACAATAAAAGGTTCAAACATTGATAACGGATAAATAAAAATAACGAGTTATGTTCATAGATAAAAGCTACCAGTAAGAATGACTACAGCACATGGGTAATAGCAAGATAAAAGCTGTACCACCATAATAAAAGACACCAATAGAAAGATAGGAGGGAATTAATACAAGAGGTCAATAGGTCACAGCAACCAAACAAACAAACAAACAAACCAGCAATTAAAAGGTGGAGAAGGCAAGTTTAAAAAGATATGTTTTAAGCTGTGATTTAAAAGAATGAATAGAATCAGATGCCCGGATGCCAATCGGGAGATTGTTCCACAGCACAGGTGCGACAAGAGCAAACGATCGATCACCTCTAGTCTTAAGTCGAGATCTGGGCTGAGCCAGCAGTAACTGTGACGATGACCTTAAAGCCCTAGCAGGAGCATAAGGGTTTAAAAGGTCCTTAAGGTAGCTGGGTGCAGTGTTGTTAGTAATTTTAAAAGTAAACAACAAAATTTTAAATTGAATACGATATTTGACAGGCAACCAGTGCAGATCGGCAAGGACAGGAGTAATGTGGGCAAACTTGCTGGTTTTAGTTAGAATGCGAGCTGCAGCATTCTGAACTGTCTGTAATCTCTGTAAAAGGGAAGAGTGGAGACCACAATAAAGTGAATTACAGTAGTCTAGCCTCGACGTTACAAAGGCGTGGATGAGCTTTTCGAGATCTTTATGCGGGATATAGCGCCTAGCCTTAGAGATAAGACGAAGCTGGTAGAAACTAGATCTGACAACAGCAGACACTTGTTTGTCAAGTGAAAAGGAGCTGTCAAATAAGACACCCAGATTCCTGACAGTATCAGAGCAACTAAGAAAACCAAAGGCATCCCGGAGTTTGGCACGAAGGGCATTACTACCAAAAATCATAATCTCGGTTTTCTTCTCATTAAGGATAAGAGAATTCGACAACAACCACTTCTTGGCCTCAGACATGCATTCTCGGAGGCCATTCAGAGACAGAGCAAGATCGTCGTTTAGCTCAAAATAGAGCTGGATATCATCTGCATAATAGTGATAAGCAATATGGTATTTCTCAAAGATGGCACTTAAAGGAAGCAGGTATAATGAGAAAAGGGTAGGGCCCAGCACAGATCCCTGGGGGACACCACAGCAAACAGGTACAGCCGAGGAAGAGGATGTAGCCAGATGTACCGTAGAGAGCCGATTGGAGAGATAGGATTTAAACCAATCCAGGGCAGCGCCCTTGATGCCTACAGTGTGCTCAAGTCTCGCTAATAAGATATTATGGTCAACCATGTCAAATGCCGATGATAGATCCAAAAGCACTAAGACTGAGGGGCGTCCGTTGTCAGCCATTAGTAGGAGATCATTGAAAACACGAAGCAATGCTGATTCTGTGCTGTGATGTTGTTTGAAGGCCGATTGAAATTTATCATTTATATTATTCTCATCAAGGTAGGTCTGCAGTTGGAGCAGAACCACCTTCTCAAGTATTTTAGCCAGAAAGGGAAGCTTAGAAATTGGCCTAAAATTGGCAAAATCACTAAGCTCAAGGTTCCTTTTTTTTTAGAACAGGTTGGATTATGGCATGCTTGAGAGCTGAAGGTACATAGCCAGAAAGCAAGGAGAAGTTCAATATGGACAATAAACAAGGTCCAATTACACTGAAACAATCCTTAACAATATGGGATGGGAGAGCATCATGTACACAGAATGACAGAAGCACATCTACAACAGAATGGCAAAACTCAAGGTGATGCAACGGCCCAGACAAAGTCGAGACCTCAGCTTAACTGAAATGCTGTGGCAGGACCTTTGGAGAGTTGGACTTGAAGAAGACCTGTGAAAATGTCCTTTTTCACATGACACTATTATCAATTCTATGACTCAACTTTTCTCTTTTAAAATAAAAAAAATCCCTGCAAGTACCAAATTAGACATAAGTAATAGATTTATTTTTCTATTCTATAGCTGAGATGCTGGAATTATAGTGCGTATGTTTCTGTATGCGTGTCTCGACAGGTTTGGGGTGTGGTGAGACTATAGGTTGGGAGCACACTGTGATGACAGTCACCCATCACCAGTGTACAAAGACTGTCCATTGGCAATCACCCTACTGTGAGGGTCTCCACACAGTGTCTGGGTTACTGCCCATGTATTATGCATACCTCAGCCCTCACAGCTGGCTCTGATAACACCCTTGAATGGCTTCCTCTATCAGAGGCTGGGTAATGTCAGCGTTAGCCTGCGATGATCATCAGTCTTTATTACCATTCACACTCTCTCCCCTGCAGACAAGAGGTGAAAAGGACTCCAAACAGATGGAGGGAGGGAAAGAAAAAGACGGGTTTATATGACATTAACTCATTCAACCTATAAACTCTACCTTTGAAAGTCATGCATGATTTTCAACACAAGCTAGTTTAAACTTTGCAAAGCTAAAAGGAAACAACATACCACCAAAAAGTCATTAAGCAAAGATGGTTATTAAGCGAAAACTTCTTGAAAATGTACGCAAAACTGAGCAATTTAGTCCACTAAACTATTTTGCTGTGGCAATAGAGCCACAAGCTGCTCATTAGCATATGACAGTACAGCTTTTATGTGCCATGGTTAATTACAACACATTATCATAGCATTATAAACCTGATGTTCAAGGATCTAATTTATGCAAATAGAAAGCTACTAACCATAAATATGACTGGCCTGAGCTTAAACATTTTCCACAACATTTTATATACTTAGCATACTTAAGTCAATCTTCGATTTAGGAAATTGATCACTTTAATTAATGAGGTTTTTCTATAGTGGTTCAAAAGACAAGTGGTGGTGGTTTATACACACCTAAAATACTTTGCATACAAAAATGTGTTTTGTGGACACATGTGTGTCTATGCCAGAAGAATAAAGTTGGAATACAGAGTATGCATTTATGCTGCAAGGGGTGAACTGATCCTCTAAGGGTAAGTAAGGTGAACGTTTTGAATGGCATCAAAAAAAAAGTGACCGCCTCTTGGAAGTCTATTCAATTACTCAAAAGCTGTTTTTTGTTTTGGGATATTTGGAAGGTTCTCGGGACACCAGAGAAATACTGAAAATGTGTTTAAGCAATATAAAGTGCTTTAATGTCCCCACAGAATTCAGGCGGCAGTGATAAGAAAATAAAAAGTCCTCACCAGGTGTTTGTTTTCATTTCACTTTTCATCTCCAAATCCTATCAAACAGACGCTGTCCGTGAATAATGACATTTTTAAATTCAAAAAGAAGCAACAACACATTCAAACAAACTCATAACCAATAATTTCTGTTCACTATTTCATAAGATGTGCTTAGCCTCAGTTAACATGCACTAGAAAAAAATCCCTTAAATACTGACATGGACAGCGACTATTAAGGAACATCTAGTAACCAAATAGTGACCCTAATGTAACATCAGCTTTTTTTTTTTTTTTATCTAAAAAGGAAACGTGGACATTAACAGACATTACCTTAAAAGAACATGAAATACTTTGTGACTGACCAATTTATGCCAGAATTTAGTTATGAAAGTGATGAAAGCTGTTTCCATGGACCCTTAACCAGCAGGATGGTTTTATAGCAGATCACACATCAGCTCTCTATCGGATAACTGAGAAGTCTAGAAAGTTCTGGAAGGACAGTCCCCTTTGCATCATCTACACAAAGTCAATCAGGTTTCACCTGGAAAACATGAGTGACTCTTGGAAAGTGTCCCAAGAGTCAATCGATGTCCCTCTTTCAGCAACTTTACCGGTGTTCATGTCAGCGGTAAAGATTTGGATTGGTTCTTTATAAATCATGTTCGTCAAGGCAATTGTGCAGCTCCTGAGCTCTTCAACTGCAACTTAATATGTGAGCACTTGCCTGACTTTCCTTTAGCAACTAAAGCTTAGCCTACCCATAATATGCTGATGGTACCACTACGCTCTACATGACCAGCTCATGTTCCAGGCTGAACTGACCCAATTGAAGGTAAACATGGGAAAAACAAAGCTGATGTTTATAGGTGTCCTTGTTTGTGTACCTGGGGTCCCTGTTCTCAAACACTGGGGACGTTAAATCAGATGCTGATGATCAATGAGCCCTAGCTACAGGAGTCATGCTGGCTCTATAGAAGCCCCTATGGAAACATCTTCAGAAAACGCAAGCTCCACTTCCCCTGCCAGTGGCGGACTCCCTCAGACATCGGTGCGTTGGTGGTTCTTTGTGTCCGGGGGTGGGCGTCCAGGTACACACCGGCTCACTCCTTGGCGGCCGCTTATCGGGGCCTGGAGCCTGGGGCTTGCTCGGGCCACTTCGGAGGCGGGGTGCCCCCGGCCTCTCGGCCTGGGGCTCGGTCACTCAGGCACAGCTGGCTGCTGGCGGAGCTCACGGGCGCGTCACTGCAACCCCCCCTGGCTTCTGCTCCGCGGCTGCTGAGTGAGCCCTCATCTGGGACTCTCCTCAGCTCTTTCTGGGACAGTGGCGCGGCTGCCCCTCTGTTGGTCTTCCTTGGTCTCTTGTGTTCTGGGGGCCTCTGGATGTCTGGAGTTTTGATCTCCTCCATACCTGCTTCATGCCCTGGAGGACGGGGCTGTGGCCCCCCCACACCCTCTAGCAGATCATTACATGAAGGAACCTTTTAAAAAACAAAAAACAAGCGCGTCCATGCTCACAGGTGTACACACGGGTGATCACACCCACAAACTACACCCTTTTTGGCTCCTACCTCAAAGCACACTGTGTTCTGTTGATCTTATGTGCTGCACAATAATGTTTAATATTTAGTATTTACTGTCATATTCCCATATATCATTGTGATGTTGTTTATTCTATTTGTTCTCTTCTGCTTGTTTTCTTTTTTCTTTCTCAGCAGGTGACCCAGGTGATTGATATATGCTTTTTTTTTTTCCTGCTCATTCTGTTGGTTTTTGGTTTTTGCCCTTCTCCCCCGTCCCTCTTCTCAGCTGTTTCTCTTTCCCTCTTTCTTTCTCCCCTTCTTTCCCCCAGTCAAGTCTGTCCCATATTCAGTAAGTGAAAATAAAATAAACAATAAAAGGTGAATCAAATGGACCATTACGGCAAGGCTGGGATGGTCAATTTGGTAAAGTAAATCCGTTGGGCATCTTTCTTTGCCTTTAGACAACAATTCTGATGGCAAAAGAGCCAAACGGGACAGGCAAAAAGAAAAAAAAAAAAGTCAGCTTTGTGTCAGCTTTAGGCAAACACGAGAAATTTCTTGCAGTTGGTGGAATTTCAAGGCCAATATTATAGTATCAATAGGTCTCATTTTGAAGTAATGAAAGAAAAGTAAAGATCTGTTTCTAATAGGGCAAAAAATAATTTTTTTTAACACATTTACTGTTTATATGAAACAAACCATCCAGAAGAAACTGTTGGGGATTTCACGATTCTCTGTTTTGAGTGACAAAACCACCGATGTGAAAAATTAAGGCGCGTTTCATTCCATAACGCCGAGTAAACAACTAGAGAAGCAACTGAAAACATGGGAATAAAACCACTTGAGGAGAAATGTAAGGACAATTTAAGTCTAAGACTTAGAAAGAGCAACATTCCAGCATACAAAAGGCAGAATGCACTGTATGCACAATGCAATCCACTTTGTTTTAAACTTGGTTCTAATAGAGATTACAAAGTCAAATAAACACTTTGTGTATGTTTTCCACAGTGTTTGAAAAACTTTACAACTTCACTGTCAACTCTGTAAAGTGCCAGCAGCAGGATTCATGAAGGAAGGACCTCTCTGCTGGATCTACTGACTTCAGGACATGGGGGAAAAAATGCTGTTATGCAGTATAAATTTGGAACAGATGCACTGTTTGGGAACTGCAGCACCAGTATTCCTGCAGACATCAATTACTTCCAAGAAGCCTTCAACTTAACAGCTGAATATGCTGTTGTTGGTGTCCCATATGCATAGAGGGGGGAAACTATCATCAGTTCACAGGGATATTCCCCAAAGCCACAGCAGAGGCAGTGTACACTGACATGTTGGATGAGACTGTAGGCCGAGGAAACTTGAAAATTCAGGTCCAAATACTGAAGGAGACTATACAGGAAGTAATGCTTCACCTTTCAAAACAATTTAAAGGTAGGACTTTGGATGATGGTACAATGTCACTGATGTACTCTTTAGTTTATTTTGGATAAGACACTGCAGTAGATTAAATTAGAAATGAAGCAGTGTCCAACAAACAGCTCTTTTGCAAAACTTCTGACAGACAACTTTCACAAATAATTGTGATATTTGTATATTGCAGCTAAACTGATACTGACACATATAATGGCCCATTTTATTTTAAAGAAACTATTATAGAAAAAATAAAATAAATACAATTATAGTAGTGACACTATTAGATTCTTTGTCTCACCCAATAAGAAACTTACTTTATTCTTAACTATTTAAAACAAATATTTCTGGGATTCTTAATATTAATCAAAACAAATCTTACGCAACATTAAGAAAAAAGATACATATTTTTAACTCTAATAATATCGGCCCCTACAAGTATTGTTCTCTGCAGTCCATTATTAGCCAGACTATATTTTAAATCTAAAAATAAAACAAATAATTAGGTTGGTCTGCACTCCTCATGTTAGAATAGTTTTTCCTGAAACTGTAACTGACAGGGCTCTGATAACGTGGACACTGTCACTCCACCGGGATATATTAGAATGTAATCTAATGCATACACAGAGAATCTGCATTACTCGTGCATCCATCAGAGTTTCTCAAAAGCCCAACATGTCACTGCAATGCCTGGTTGCGTAAAAGCAGTAACACAAATCAAAGTCAGGACGCTGAGTGACGCCCTCTAGCTGCCCCCCCTTCCCACACCCCGCCCGCAGAATGCATTGATAAAGGTCATGGGCGGCATAAATTCTGTGCTAAATGGGCAACTGTCATGTAGAAGGTGAAGGATCACGTCACATTGTAGGAATGAGCAGATGCCTGTGAAGGTCTAATGACGGTGACTGTGTCACCCCAGTGTGTGTGTATGTATGTATGTATGTATGCACATGCATGATGTGCGATATGTGTGCACGAACCAGAAGCGTTCCAGACACACAACCCACGCATACACCCACACTACACCAGACTGAAACAACGCCTACATAGCATATTTGTCACACTTAGATATTTCAGATCATCAAACATTTTTTTTTATATCAGACAAAGACAACCTGAGTAAATACAACTGCTTTTTCTAAATTCTGATTTCATTTAGTAGTAGTAAAAAAATTCTAAACCTACTTAGCCCTATGTGAAAATGTAATTCAGTTAAGGTCAGTGTTCATAACCCAACAACATGAAAGAGAATGAGAAAAAAAGGCATCCAAGGGAGAATTCCAAGGTGAAAACCATTTCTGACCAGAAAGAACACAAAGCCTCGTCTCACATTTGAGCCTCATGGCTTCTGGGAAAATATTCCCTGGACTGATGAGACAAAAACTGAACTTTTCTGGTGTAAAAATAAGGACGGTGATGTGAAAACTCCAGCTCTGAATGACTCAAAAGAAACAAAATCGAGGTTTTGGATAAGAATAGTCAAAGTTTGGACTTAAAAATCTGATAGAGATCCTCTGGCATGACCTTAAACAGGCCAATCATGCTCGAAAACCCTCCAGTGTGGCTGAAACGATTCTGCAAAGAAAAAATGGGCCACTACTCCACAGCAATGTGAAAGACTCATTGCCAGTTATCACAAACACTTTACTGGAGTTTTTGCTGACAAGGGTGGTCCAACCAGTTGTTAGCTTTAGGAGGCAATTACTTTTTTACATTGGGCCAGGAAGGTTTGGATAATTTCATTTTCATCTGAACAAAGAAAACAAGTAGAGTAGACAGGTCCTCGACAGGACCTGGAAAGAAAATCCCTTAGTTTACAAAGATGTGAAAAACATTTGATGATGTAATGCATCTGTAAAGCTGTTTTAATAGAACTCATTTTCAAACCAGTAACAAGGTAATATGTGCGCGCACACACACACACACACACACACAAAGAAACACACACGCAAAATGCCTATTAATAGTGTTAGCACAAGCCAAGTGTCGTAAATGTGTGAATATGTGTGTGGGAGGTGGGTAGACAATGGGGTGGGCATTTGCTTGCTCTCATTTCTATACTGCACGGCAACAAACTGAGAATATTTTGAGTCCAATGAGAAAAAAAGTCATTAATAACCTTTTAGTATATTAATTCATTAGGATTAAGAAATGGACTTTCACCTGGGTGAGGTGGGTTCAAATCCTGCATTAAGCCAAAAGTCAAAACTGTCATTGTGTCAGTGCATATACAGTTTGTGCCATGTGTTTACTAATGTGCTACTGTTCATTTGAGTCGTAGGCTCTTTAAAAGTCTAAGTAACATTGGAAAGAAAGAAAAAATTTGTTCCCTACAGCTGACTCAGTAGGTTTGTCCATCACCAAAACCTTTTATGCCCCCTTAAAGAAACTGCATAGTTGTATTAAGAAATACTGTGCCCTTCTCTGCGTCCCCTGGTTGAGCTGTTTGACGTCCTCCAACTCCACACTCACATGAATCCCATAAAATGATTAGTGACACGGCTTCCAAATTCTTCTTGTTTTTTCTTGTTTGGTCTTTTGGTTTTGGACTGCAGCTAAATAAGGCGATTCATCTTAAGTACAGTTAACTAATAGATTAAAGTGGAAAATAACTGAACAAATATTAGTAATGAAAAAAATGGGTGCAAAACCCTGCCACCGGGACATTATGTCAGTGTTGCCTCACAGTTAATTCTGAAATAAAAGACATTTGCATCAGCTGGTCTGCCAGTATTGACATCAACTTCTTTAACATCATCTCTTTCTGTTCTTTATTTTTTTTTTTACCTTATCATAACTAAAAATACTAGAGCTGTCAGAGCTTCTGTGCTACATGTTACTATTTGGACAAATATATATTTGTGATTGACAAAATATTTTCAATCGAATAAATCATTAAGCAGACAAAACAAACAGAGGAGGCTAGAGCACTAAAAATCACGGCTTGGGGCTTTAGGATATGAGATCATCTGATATAACTTTGTCCATAAACAGAGCAGCAGCTTCAGCAACACAAACTGTTTAACCTTGCTCTGAATAGATTTGCATCCATTAAAGTCAGACAAAGTATTGTGGATGAGGACAAAGAAAAGAGACTGCTTTCCGCGTTTTTCCCAAGTGAAGGCAAGTCACATCAGTATCTTGGAGGATAAGCAAATTCATTAACAGCTTCTGGCAGCATGGGAGACAGGATTAACAATCCATTTATGCTGAAATGTAATTGAAAATATGGCTTGTCTCATTTTTCACACAAATGTAATTGGGTATGCTCCTATTCTGTTAAGGTTAGCTGCAGTTCAGCTATAATTCGATTTTGAAACTACCACATACAGAGTGTTGGAGTCACCCAGTTAAGATAATGTCAAGTGATATCATTAGGATAAACTGGGGAATGATTCCACTGTGGGGAAAAACTCTCTCTTTCTAATGAAATTAAGTGATTTGCTTTTCAATATGCTAGATTGAATCCACAGCCTGAGTATATATACTGGAGTCCACAGCTGATTCAGATACAAAATTTCATGCACAAATTTAATAAAAATTGTATT